>NC_140989.1:53152723-53172723 GCF_052327205.1 Somniosus microcephalus | reverse complement strand
CTGCTTCTGAGAACTGCTGCAGACATGTTGTCATGTAGCAGCCTCAGAACTAAGATGAATTTATTGGGGCAACCAAGCTTAGACAAGATATGCCATAAAGTCTGGCGGTGGACGGTGTCAAAAGCTTTAGTTAAGTCTATGAAAGCTATGAACAGTGGTTGCTTTTGTTCACGGCATTTCTCCTGTAATTGACGTGATGTGAAGATCATATCAGCTGTTCCTCTGGATGGTCGGAAACCACACTGCGACTCCGGAAGCACCTCCTCAGATAACGGCAAAAGTCTGTTAGCAAGGTGATGTGCCAAATAACTGCCTGAATCCATGAGGGTAAAGCTTAAAACTAAAGGCTTTTATTAAGTAAGAACATGGCATCAAGTTAACACAGTCATCACCGACCCAGCCCTTGGTAGAACATTCCAGAAGAGGGGCGGGGCTAGGGAGGAGCATTAGTGGTTACACCAGTGGGACATTCCAGACATTAACAAGTACAACAACAACAACAATACAAATGCCAGAACACAGAGTTATTTCATCACATTCACCCCCTGCTATAGATTCAGTCTGTCAGGAGGTCTGATAATCCTCTGGGAATGATGTAACTCTTGCTGAGGCTCCTCCCGGAGTACTAACTCCGGTTCATTCGAATTCCCAGAATCATCAGTATTTTCCACACTGAGGGTTTGTGTCTCGGAAGGTCCAATACCACGATTGAAAACTCTACTCTCAGAGTCGAACTCTTTTCGAGCTCCAGCAGGTGCAAGATCTTTAATAGAGACCGTATCCTCTCACCCATCCGGATATTGAATATACGCATACTTGGGATTAGCATGGAGGAGTTATGCTTCCTCCACCAGTGGATCAGTCTTGTGGCCTCTCACATGTCTGCACAACAACACAGGGCCCGTGGTCGTCAACCATGTGGGTAACATTACTCCATTAGTAGCTTTTCTTGGAAAACTACACATCCTTTCATGAGGGGTGGCATTCGTCGCTGTACACAAAAGAGACCTTATGGAATGCAGCACGTCTGGCAGGACATCCTGCCAGCGAGAGGTTGGCAGGCCTCGCGACTTCAGAGACAGTACGATAGCCTTCCACACTGTCGCATTTTCTTTCTCGACCTGCCCATTACCACGAGGGTTATAGCTGGTAGTTCTACTCATTGCAATCCCTTTCGATAGCAAAAACTGTCGCAATTCTTCGCTCATAAAGGAAGAGCCCCTATCACTATGTATATAGTTAGGCATGCCAAACAAGGAAAACAGTTGGCAGAGGCATTTAATTACAACAGCACTAGTCACATCCGGACAGGGGATAACAAAAGGGAACTGAGAGTACTCGTCTATAATATTAAGAAAATAGACATTACAGTCACTTGATGGAAGGGGACCTTTAAAATCGACACTCAAAACGCTCAAATGGTCGAGTTGCTTTAATAAGATGAGCTGGCTCGGACAGCTTTGCATTCAGCACAAACACGGCAGGTTCTGGTCATTGTCCGGACCTGAGTTGGAATAAACGGGTCATTTTCCGAGTGGCAGGCAGTGACTAGTGGGGTACCGCAAGGATCGGTCCTAGGACCCCAGCTGTTCACAACATATATTAATGATCTGGATGAGGGAATTGGATGTAATATCTCCAAATTTGCAGACGATACAAAGCTGGGTGGGAGGGTAAGCTGTGAGGAGGATGTCGTGAAACTCCAGTACAATTTGGACAGGTTGGGTGATTGGGCAGAAACATGGCAAATGCACTATAATGTGGATAAATGTGAGGTTATCCACTTTGGTGGCAAAAACAGGAAGGCAGATTATTATTTGAATGGCAATAGATTGGGAGAAGGGGAAGTGCAAAGAGACCTGGGTGTTCTTGTGCACCAGTCGCTGAAGGTAAGCATGCAGGTGCAGCAGGCGGTTAAGAAGGCAAATGGTATGTTGGCCTTTGTAGCAAGAGGGTTCGAGTACAGGAACAAGGATGTCTTGCTACAGTTGTACAGGGCCCTGGTGAGACCACACCTTGAGTATTGTGTGCAGTTTTGGTCACCTTACCTGAGGAAGGACGTTCTTGCCATGGAAGGAGTGCAGCGAAGATTCACCAGGCTGATACCTGGGATGGCAGGAATGACGTATGAGGAGAGATTGTGTCGATTGGGCTTATACTCACTGGAGTTTAGATGATTGAGAGGGGATCTCATCGAAACCTATAAAATTCTGTCAGGCCTGGACAGACTAGATGCAGGAAGGATGTTTATGATGGCCGGGGAGTCCAGAACCAGGGGTCATAGTCTAAGGATAAGGGGTAAGCCATTTAGGACTGAAATGAGGAGGAATTTCTTCACCCAGAGAGTGGTGAACCTGTGGAATTCTCTGCCACAGAGGGCGGTGGAGGCCAGTTCATTAAATATATTCAAAAAAGAGTTGGATATATTTCTTAAGGCTAAGGGGATCAAGGGATATGGGGAGAAGGCAGGGACAGGGTACTGAATTTGAATGATCAGCCATGATCTAATTGAATGGCGGAGCAGGCTCGAAGGGCCGAATGGCCTACTCCTGCTTCTATCTTCTATGTTTCTATGTTTCCTCAATAGAGATGCGTAGATTGTGGGACTTAATGAAGTGGTTCATTCTGGTAACCCCAGGTTGGCAGAGTGCATCGTGGAGACTTTGAAGCTTATCTATACCTAGACTAGCACATACTCCTCGTGACAAAGCATTCGATGGCTCATTAAATACTCCAGGCCTGTACTGAATATCATAGTCATATGTTGACAGTTCTATTCGCCATCTTAAAATCTTATCATTTTTGATCTTGCCTCTCTGCTTAGTGTTGAACATAAAGGCCACGGACCGCTGGTCAGTAATGAGCGTAAAACGTTGGCCAGCGAGATAATGTCTTCAATACCTGACTGCTTCGATAATTGCCTGTGCCTCCTTTTCCACTGAAGAATGTCGAACTTCTGGTCCTTGCAATGTATGAGAGAAGAAAGCTACTGGTCTACCAGCTTGGTTAAGAGTTGCTGCCAATGCAAAATCAGATGCATCACTTTCCACTTGAAAAGGGATCTTCTCATCCATGGCACATACCACTGCCTTCTCAATGTCCCGTTTGATATTAAGGAAAGCCTCCTGAGCTTCCACCGATAGCAGAAAAGACGTCGACTTAATAAGAGGTCGGACTTTATCTGAGTAGTTAGCCACCCACTGGGCATAGTACGAGAAGAATCCCAGACACCTTCTTAAAGCTTTTACAGTGTGAGGTAAAGGTAATTCCTTAAGTGGGTGTAATCTTTCAGGATCTGGCCCGATTACCCCATTCTCCACAACACAACCAAGAATACACAAATGTGTAGTATTGAAGGTACACTTGTTTTCGTTGTAGGTCAGGTTTAACCTCTTTGCAGTCTCTAGGAATTTCGCGAGATTTTGATCATGGCAGCAAGTTGGTCGCGCCCACAGATAGTAACATTGTCCAGGTACGGGAATGTTGCTTCCAACGCGTATTCATCCACCATATGATCCATCTCCCGTTGGAAGACGGATACCCCATTCGTCACTCCAAAGGGCACCCTAAGGAATTGGTACAGGCGCCCATTAGCTTCGAAGGCCGTATGAGGTCGGTCTTCTATTTTAATGGTGAGTTGATGGTAGCCAGACTTTAAATCAATGGTGGAGAACACGCGGTACCGAGCTATCTGGTTCACCATCTCAGAAATACAAGGCAAAGGATAGGCGTCAAATTCGGTATACAAGTTTATAGTCTGGCTATAATCGACCACAAGTCTTTTCTTTTCATTAGTTTTAACCACCACCACCTGGGCATGCCACGGGCTATTACTGTGTTCGATGATTCCCTCCCGTTGAAGCCTTTCCACTTCCTCTTTTATAAATGTTTTATCTTCTGAACTATACCATCGACTCTTACTCGCTATAGGTCTACAATTAGGGGCAAGGTTCGCGAACAAAGAAGGCAGACTTACTTTTAAAGTAGAAAGGCCGCAGACTGTGAGTGGAGGCTGAGATCCACCATACTTAAGGGTAACGCTCTCATGCTGACACTGGAAGTCCAAGCCTAAAATTAAGTTCACACACAACTGAGGTAATATGAGGAGTTTAAAGTCCTTATACTCCGTATCCTTAATGGTCAATGTGACTTTACAATATCCAGTTACCTCCGAAGTAAGGGACTTGGACGCCATCACAATTTCACTTCGAGTAGGATACACCTTCAATGAACAGGAGTTAACAAGGTTGGGGTGTATAAAACTTTCAGTACTGCCACAGTCTATCAAACACCCAGTAGGACGACCGTTAATCTTGATGTCCATCATAGATTTCGACAAGGAGCACGGTATGGTCTGGTCAACCGTAGCCGAGGCTAGAGTAAAACGATGGGCGGCAGCAGAGAAGACATCGGGTACAGGATTACCCTTACACACTTTACTAAAATGTCACCGTTTCTCACATTTAAAACAGGTAGCCTCTCTGACTGGGCATCTTTGCCTGGGGTGTTTAGATTGGCCACAAAAATAACACTTAGACCCATGGGGTACAGCCGCAACAATAGGATTAAGTGGAGGCTCCGTTGGTGTTATGGATGCCTCCATACTCGGAACACATGAGGCTGAGAGAGATGCATGGGCTGATGTATACGCTTCTAAATTCTTCTGGGCTACATCTAACGATCGAGCAGTAGCAACGACCGTTTTTAAAACTAACAAGTCATTCTCGAGGAGTCTCTGTCTAATATAATTAGATCGGAGGCCAGATATGAAAGAATCGCAGATGGCTTCTTCCTGATACACTATGGCAGAGACAGCCTTGTAGTTGCAATCCTTAGCCAAAGCCTTAAGGTCCTGCAGGAAATCGTCCAGAGATTCCTCGGGTAATTGCCTGCGAGTAGACAAAAGATACCTGGTGTGATAATAATAATAACTTCCGGGAAGTTATGTGCACATCACTTCCTGTGAACTGTGAACTCTGTGCATACATCACTTCCTGTGCATACGTCACTTCCTGTGTTTGGACTAGTATAAATACTGAACTGCTCAGTATTGTAAAAGGGCTTCACCTAGAGGCATGGTGAAGACCGCTCTTGTATATAGATTAATTATAAGTTGCTTAAAGCTTACTTTAAAGTTCCTTGATGTGTGAGTCTTTTTATTACATCAATTTAAGCAACTTAGTATTTACACTCACAAATACTAGACCTTCGGACAAACTCGGAGTTAAGGATCCAGGGCACCACCCATCATGGAAAACATCCTTAAACCTACTCGTCTGGACTTGGACCCAAACGCACCAGCAGCTGGCAGGGTATGGAGGCATTGGTACCGTACTTTTGAGAATTTTCTTGATGAATGTAAAGCGGATGCTCCTACTAAACTGAGGATACTTATCAACTATGTGACCTCAACAGTGTTTGAATATGTTGATGAATGGGATAATTACGATGAGGTGATCCGGGCACTTAAAAAACTATATGCCAAGACCGCAAATGAGGTCTATGCTAAACATCTACTGGCCACAGCCCGACAAGGGCCAGGGGAATCGATTAACGAATTCCTCCAGGAACTTTGCAGGCTCAGCGTAGATTGTAACTTTCAGGCAGCCTCGGCTGAGCTGTACCGCGAAGAAATGATTCGTGATGCTTTCATCTGCGGGATTGCCTCTCCATTTATACGCCAGCGTCTGCTAGAAAGTAAAACACTTGAGCTACAAAAGGCTTTTGACCTGGCTTGTTCTCTGGATTTGGCAAAGAAAAATGCAGACCTCTATCAGCTGCCCAGATCTCGATCTGCTGCTATAACTGCAACCAGACAATTCAAATGGCCTCAGGTGAACCCTATCATGGAGGAATCTAATCCTGATGATAATTCTGATGAAGAAGAGGAGGATGACCCCACTTTAGCAGCCTCTTGGCAATCTAGGAAGGAATGCTTCTTTTGTGGAGATTCTTTTCACCCTAGGAAATTCTGCCCTGCTCGCAATGCGATCTGCAGTCATTGCGATAAAAAGGGACACTTTGCAAAAGTTTGCCAATCAAGAGCCTCTACGAGGGCCGATCCAGCTAAGGCCTACCGAACTGCCCCAATTAGGGCCTATCAAGATGCTCCGGCTAGGACCTATCAAGCTTCCTCTCGAGCTCTCTCCCGAAGAAGCACACCTAGAGTTTCAGCCACTCTCTGTGCAACCACATCAATTACAGCTGCTTGCCCACAGAACCTGTTTCACGCAGCTACAAAAGTTTCAATTAAAGGGCATACCTTAGATGCCTTAATTGACTCAGGAAGTACTGATAGTTTCATTAGAGAACAGATTGTTGCGAAATTGAAACTGCATATCTTCCCATCGGACCAGGCAATTGCGATGGCTCAGTCATCACTTAATACCAGAATCTCCGGCTTTTGTATTATTGATATGACACTTAATGGTCGTATGTATCCCTCCACCCGACTTTCGGTGCTCAAGGACTTATGTAGTGATCTCATCTTAGGGCTGGATTTTCCAAAACAGCATAAGAAACTCACCATTGAGTTCGGCGGATCCAAACCTGGACTTACTATTTCTAATATACTGTCTAAATTACCGTTTTGTGCATTATCAGCAGCTTCACTTGATGAACCCTCATTATTTGCCAGTATTCCTCCTCGATGCAAACCAATAATAACGAAATCACGGCGCTTTAGTCAGGAAGACCAATCTTTTATTGAGGCTGAAATCTCTCGACTTTTAGCAGAGGATATCATCGAACCATGTTCGTCGCCCTGGCGGGCTCAAATCGTCATCGTCAAGAACCCTCTAAAACCTCACAAACGACGACTATGCATTGATTATTCGCAAACCATCAATCAATATACTGACTTGGACGCCTACCCATTGCCACGCATTGATGATATGGTTAATAAACTGGCCGAATACAAAGTGTTCTCAACTTACGATTTGAAAAGTGCCTATCATCAGGTACCCTTGAAGGTCTCAGATAAGCAGTACACGGCCTTTGAGGCTAATGGACGGCTGTACCAATTTTGTCGCCTTCCATTCGGGGTTACTAATGGAGTGGCTGTCTTCCAACGGGCAATGGATGGCCTGGTTAAGCAGGAAAACTTAAGGGACACTTTTCCCTATCTTGATAACATTACTATTGCAGGTCACGATCAACAGGAACACGACGCCAACCTCCAAAAATTTCGGGATGCTCTCCATCACCGTAACCGTAACTTTGAATGAATCTAAATCTGTTGAGTCGCAACCGACCATCAACATCCTTGGCTATTGCGTAGGCAATGGTATCATTAAGCCAGACCCAGAAAGACTTCGCCCGCTCCAAGGGCTCCCGTCACCTAAGAATCCGGCTTCTTTACGTCGGGCTCTCGGTCTGTTTGCATACTACGCTAAATGGATTCCTCATTTTTCAGACAAAATCCAACCCTTGCTGCATGTTAGATCATTTCCATTGGAAACAGCGGCTGTTGCAGCCTTTAACCTTCTCAAAAAACAGTTGGAGAAAGCGGCTCTTCACTCCATCGATGAGACTCTCCCTTTCATAGTCGAATGTGATGCCTCGGAGGTGGCGATCTCGGCTACTCTAAATCAGGAAGGTCGTCCTGTAGCATTTATGTCCAGGGCCTTACAAGGTGCCGAGCTACATTATCCTCCGGTTGAGAAGGAAGCCACAGCCATCATAGAGGCGGTACGGAAGTGGAACCATTTCCTAGCTCGCCAGCACTTTACATTAATCACGGACCAGCGATCAGTCGCCTTCATGCTCGATAATCGAAAACGAACCAAAATTAAGAATAATAAAATACAGCTTTGGAGGATGGAACTGGCCTCTTTTGGTTACACCATTCACTATCGACCTGGCAAGGAGAATGTGGCCCCGGATACCCTCACACGAGCATTCTGCTCCACTATGTCGTCCTCTACTCTCATAGATGTCCATAATGGATTGTGTCATCCTGGCGTTACGTGCATGCTACATTTTGTACGATCACGGAATCTCCCTTTTTCTACTGGAGATGTAAAGAAAATATGCTCAGAATGCCGGCTTTGTGCGGAATTAAAACCTCAGTTCTTCCGCCCCTCAGATGGTATGCTCATACACGCAACCCAACCGATGCAACGACTTAGCATCGATTTTAAGGGCCCAGTGCCCTCTTCAACTTGGAACCCATATTTGCTCACCATGATTGATGAATATTCACGTTTTCCGTTTGCCTTCCCCTGCTCCAATATGCTGGCCTCCACAGTAATCTTGCTGCCTTGAGCAGGTATTTTCTCTCTGTGGCATGCCGGCTTACATTCACTCGGATCGGGGTCCATCCTTTATGTCAAGGGAACTCAAGGACTACCTCTCAGAACGGGGAATTGCTACAAGCAAAATGACGCCATATCATCCCATCGGAAATGGGCAGGTAGAGAGGTATAACGGTATCATCTGGAATTCCGTACATCTTGCTTTAAGATCTCGGGGCCTACCAAACCAGCAATGGGAAACAGTGCTTCCGGATGCATTGCACTCTATACGGTCCCTTCTTTCTACAGCCACAAATACTACACCTCATGAGCGGTTCTTTGGATTCCAGCGTCGCTCATCTTATGGGACATCCCTCCCGTCATGGCTAACTACTCCTGGACCTGTACTACTCCGAAGATACGTTCGGACGTCTAAAAATGACCCTCTCGTAGACGAGTTCGAACTAACCGATGCCAACCGCACCTATGCATACATACGATATCCCGACGGCCGAGAATCTACCGTATCATTACGGGATCTGGCTCCCTGCCCACCAGGACCTAGTGGGGCATCGAGTGATGGTATTTTACCAGGAGCCTCTTGGAACCTACCAGGTACCCCTCTCCAGGATCCTGATCTGACACCAACTAGCGTGGTACCGGTAGAACCCCGTACTCAAAGTTGCGACCCTCCCAGTACCACCAAAGTGCTGATCCGCCACAGACCAGCTCTGCACCTCCCTCTGAACAGAGACAGACCGACTCTGCACCTATTGGGACTCGTACACGAAGCCATGATCTCCCTGACCCTTCACAGGGTAATCCAGGCCACACAGACTCTGACCAATGGCCAACAGCGTGTAAGCGGACCAGCGACCCTCTACGACGGGAACCCAAACGGGTGCGACTCTTCCTCGTTCAGCAGCTGCGGAACAAAAGGAAGACCACAGCCTTCTAATCTCGCAGGAGGGAAGAATGTGATAATAATAATAACTTCCGGGAAGTTATGTGCACATCACTTCCTGTGAACTGTGAACTGTGAACTCTGTGCATACATCACTTCCTGTGCATACGTCACTTCCTGTGTTTGGACTAGTATAAATACTGAACTGCTCAGTATTGTAAAAGGGCTTCACCTAGAGGCATGGTGAAGACCGCTCTTGTATATAGTTTAATTATAAGTTGCTTAAAGCTCACTTTAAAGTTCCTTGATGTGTGAGTCTTTTTATTACATCACCTGGCGTATACTTCGTTAACCGACTTAAGGCACTGGGCCTTAAGGGCTGCGAGGGCCTTATGTATGTAGTAATATCTTCAATTATCGAGTAAGTTTGATGACTTAACAAGTTGGTTAGAAGACCCAACTTGTTAACTGTCGAATCGACCGATGCGATGAAGTGTTCAAAACATCGAAGCCAATGCGTAAATTTCTTCGACGTGTCTGCCGAATGGGGATCGATATCCAGACGCTCTGGTTTCAAAAATTGATCCATCCTCCAAAAGTTGTTACTTAATAAAATTGATGTGCCAAATAACTGCCTGAATCCTTGAGGTTAAAGCTTAAAACTAAAGGCTTTTATTAAGTAAGAACATGGCATCAAGTTAACACAGTCATCACCGACCCAGCCCTTGGTAGAACATTCCAGAAGAGGGGCGGGGCTAGGGAGGAGCATTAGTGGTTACACCGGTGGAACATTCCAGACATTAACAAGTACAACAACAACAACAACAATACAAATGCCAGAACACAGAGTTATTTCATCACACAAGGACACGGGCAAGCACTTTTCCTGTGGAAGAAAGAAGGGAGATACCTCAGTAGTTACCACACACCGACTTTTCCCCCTTTTTAAAGATAGTAACAATCAAAGCGTCTCTGAGATCTTGTGGAATTTCTTCCTGCTGCCATATTTTTAGGAGGAAGGCATGTATGTGTGTCAGGTGCTCAGGGCCACCTTTTTTAAGGATTTCTGCTGGAATCCCATCTGAGCCAGCAGCTTTGTTGTTTTTCATGGACCTGATGGCATTCTGCACTTCTACAATGCTTGGGGGTGCCCCCATTTCCTCCCTTTCTGGTCTCTGCGGTAATTGATTGATGGACTCCAGATCTGCGCTACTGTGTCAGTTGAGCAGTTCTTGAAAATGCTTCCTCCATCTTGTGTCAATTGCCTCCTTGTCCTTGAGCAGAGTTAAACCGTCCTAAGAGCGTAAGGGGTTTAAGCCACGGTAGCTTGGTCCGAAAACTGCCTTGGTGGCACTGAAGAAGCCTCTGGAGTCCCCAGTATCAGCCATACGTTGTATTTCTAGGGACTTTTGAGACCACCAGTTGTTCTTCATCTCCCTTATTCTCTGCTGGACATCTGCCTTAAATCTAGCATGAGCCTCTCTTTTGGCCTTGCTGCTGATGTTGTTTTGCCAGGCGCAGAAAGCTTTCCTTTTCCTTTCTATGAGCTGCACAATTTCTGAGTCGTTCTCATCAAACCAGTCCTGATGTTTTCTGGACTTGAAACTGAGTATGTTCTGGGAGGTGTTGAGGATAGTGGCTTTCAGCAGTTCCCAATGTTCTCCAGTATCATGTGGGTATTCCTTTGGAAGACTTTGCCTGATGGAATCCTGAAAGCACTGCTGTATGGCAGTGTCCTCAAGACATTCAGGCCTAGAAATTCAGTATAGCCATGTTTGGGGCGCTATAGCATGGCGTTCGTTAACTTTTGCGCCCGGCGCAACTTATCGCCACCTTCGCCAATATTCAGTTGCATCGCCCCAAGATGTTGCTGCTGCGCTAAAGCAGGCGATGCATGACTATCATTAGGCGCTAAGCTGGCGATCCGGAGCGCAAACACCGAAGGCGGGTGCAGCGCAGGTGCGGCGAGTTGCTCATTGAGGGCAGACAGTCAGGCGCCGGTCAGCACTTAAAGGGAGAGGGTGGAATTGCTTGGCTGCCACGCCCTGCACACTGCAGCCCTAAGGCAAGGCCTGAACACTGCTTCTGAAACAGCTCCACGCCCAGGAGAATGGAGAAGGCCAGGGAGAGCGCGCAGCACTTCGGCGAGGGTGACCTGAGGCTGCTGGTTGGCGCAGTGGACCGCAGGTGCCATATCCTCTTCCCTGAGGGTGGCAGGAGGCCGCTGCCTGCCGAATATCGGAAAGCATGGAGGGATGTGGCAAACAGGGTCATGTCCAACAGCGTGGTTGGCAGGACACCAACCCAGTGCAGGAAAAAATTCAACGACCTCACTCGGGTTGTCAGGGTGAGTACCCTTTCCAGTATCCTCCTCATCCCTGCATGTGCACCTCACTTTATGGCCAAACGGGTCTGAAAGCCCTAATGGCCAGCCCTCATCCAGCAGCTGGGACTGTCATGAAAAGCACTTGCGCATTCAGGACTTTAGACACTGTCAGGGCTATTCGACCATGGGAGGCAGTGCGGGCAAGATCAGGGCTTGACACTGTCAGGGCTAATCGAACATGGGAGGCAGTGCGGGCAAGATCAGGGCTTGACACTGTACTTAGAGGCAGTCCTTTCTCTTGCAGGCCAAGCTGGCACATAACAGAAGACAGCAGCGACAGACCGGGGGAGGCCGTCCTGACCTGAAACAGCTGAGCGACCTCAAGCAACGAGTGGAGCAGATCATGGCAGGCCGGCTGAATGGCCCCATCGCCACTGGAGATGCTGACCCTGTTCTGGGCACCAATGGTAAGGTCATCACCTTTTTGACCTCTCCCTTTCCACTTGCGCCTCACACCAGCATCCTTTGCCACTATCGAACCAATGCAGTGCACAGCAGCACTCATGCCTCCCTCGCTGCCGCCCTGTCCTCACTCTAAAGCAACTCTTGTGCCTCCCTGCTTTCAGATGGTGACTCGCCAGGTGAGGAGGCGGCCCCTCAAGCTGGCACTGTGTCCAAGTCAGACTTAGAGGAGGAGGAAGAGGAAGCCAGCCCATCAGGGACACCCTCAACCGAGGCAGCCCATGGCCATGATGGTGACACATCTTCCCTGGAGGGGAGCAGGGGGGAAGGGTCGGAGGATAGTGAAGCTCTGGGGACCAGCGGGCTGCAGCAACGCGGGAGGGGTGGGGAAGCGCGGCGGCCTTCTCCCTGGAGGGTGAGTGCGGCCTCCAGTCCTGCTACGGTGAGCGCAGAGGAGGTGCGGCTCCTAGCGGAAATGGGCGCCCAGGCTGAGCGCAGGCACACTGAGCTCATGGCTGCAGTGGCAAGGATGCCTGACTCCATAGAGTCACTGGCAAGGAGTGTGCAGGAATTCAGGGCAGCACAGGCCAGGTGTCTGCAGGCCGTCGCGGCAGCACAGGCCAGGAGTCTGCAACAATTCAGTGCAGCACAGGCCAGGACTCTGCAACAATTCAGTGCAGTACAGGCCAGGAGTCTGCAGGACGTCGCGGCAGCACAGGCTAGGAGTCTGCAGGACTTCGCTGCTTCACAGGCGGCTTCTAGCCAAGTGCTCAGTCGTGCCGTGCATTCGCTGGCTGCTGTCATGCAGACACAGACCAGGGCCACACGGGCACTAACTGCTGCCACCCTCGCTGGATCGGCCAGGCATCGCCAGGGCACTCGCCGCGCAGCAGCAGCCCAGCAGTCTGTTCTTCAGCAGTTTGCTGCGCATGCTGCAGTGCTGGCCCGTGCGAGTGCCAATGTCTCAGGCGACCAGGGAGTACCTGTGATCTGTCAGGTTGGCAGCATTCCTGCAGCCAACACTGTCACTCCTCCATTGCAGCTGCCACCAGCTGTTAGACAGACTGTTGCCACCCAAGCAGAGTTGGAGCAGTCAGCAGCCGGCCCCTCCAGGCCCAGAGCTGGTCCAGGCCGACCCCCAAGGGCATCTGCCATCTCACCATCTGACCCTCAGCAGCCTTCCCCCGGCCTTGCTGCAGCCACTGGGGTCCCATTGAGGAGGAGCTGCAGGGCGGGTAGGGGCCAGTCACGGAAGCGAAACGGAGCACACTCGCAGGGGAAAAAGTAGGTGTGGCCAAATGTTTTGTTTTATATATAAAGGCCGAGACTGGTGTATTTGTTTCATATATAAAGGCCGAGACTGCTGTATTTGTTTCATATTTAAAGGCCAAGACTGGTATATTTGTTTTACTTGTAAAGGCCGAGACTGGTGTATTTGTGTTTTTGGGGGGGGTTTCTCTCCATTAGTTTGTCATGTGGGAAGGGCACAGAGGTAGCACAGTAAAAAAAAATCTTAAATCGCACTGTCCATGCTTTCTTTTGGAAGTCCTGGTTGCCCTGCTCGGCTGAGGGCTTGTGGAGCGGCTACATTCATCTTCTGCCATTGGCACAAGCCATTCCCTGAGAGGGGGCCTAGAACCGACTTGCAATAAGCCACCGACGTGCAGCCCTTGCACTTTCTGCCTCCCTCCTGTGCTGGTCCTCCTCCTCCTCCTCCTCCTCCTCCTCCTCTGGTGGTCCTCCAATGTCTGCTGGCAGTGGCTGAGTCCTGCGGATAGCCAGGTTGTGCAGCATGCAGCACACGACAACGAAATGGGAGACTCGCTCAGGCGAGTACTGTAGGGCTCCCCCGGAACGATCCAGACAGCGGAACCATTGCTTCAGCACACCGATTGTTTGCTCAATGATGTTCCTGGTTGCTTGATGGCTGTCATTGTATCCCTCTTCAGCAGGGGTGCTGGACGCACGGAGCGGGGTCATCAGCCAGGTGCCTTTGTCCCCGAGAAGCCATCCTCGTGGGTGAGGCTGGGCCTTGAACATGTCTGCCACAGAAGTCTGGCGCAGGATGAAGGCATCGTGGCTGCTGCCTGGAAAGCGGGCATTGACAGCTAGGATGAGCTGCCTGTGGTCACACACCAACTGCACGTTGAGCAAATGGTAGCCCTTCCGGTTGCAGTAATCCTCGGCATTCTCTAGAGGTGCCCGCAAAGCCACATGCGTGCAGTCAATGGCGCCCTGCACCATGGGGAAGCCCGCTAATGCTGCAAAGCCCATTGCACGCTCTTGCGGCTTGTCAACGGTCATGGGGAATGCAGCAATGTACCGCAAACTGGGAGATGTTGGAAATATCCCCAGTAGCGGATTGGAAGGAGCCAGTGGCATAGAAGTTGAGAGCCACCGTCACCTTCACTGCCACCGACAGAGACGTCCTGCTCCTCAGCTGTGGCTGCAGATCGCCACGACGCAGGTGGCAGATCTCAGTGACCACCGCCCTTCTGAATCACAGCCTCCGAACACACTGCTCCTCAGACATGTTCAGATATGAGAACTGCTGGCGGTATACCCTGGGTGGGTAAGGCCTCCTTTGCTGACGCCTGTTGGCCCTTCTCCATCTGGCCATGACTGGCACTCTCTCACGGCGTCTCTGAGCCCTTTGAATGCAATGGAGAAGCCCAACGTTTCCACCCATTGCAGCCCCCATTATATGTTTCCAATCAATGCTATGACACTGAAGTTAAAGACAAGTGCAAAGCTGTGGCCTGAAGCCACAAGTACCTGTGCGAGTGTTCAGCCAAACCAGAAAGCTCTCTACCTTTGTCTCTCTCCAAAGATCCGCCTCTCACAAAGAAGGAGTGGTGCAAAATGGCTGTCATTTATACTGCAGGAGGAGTCCCCTTTAATTAGCGCACCCTGCACCCCGCAGTGACTGGGAACCGTTCCCCTCTACCAGTCACTAGGGGCGCCAGGAGCACAATAGGCCGGCGCCACTGAATTTCCGGTTCGGGGCGCACAAAGGGCGTTGCACCATGAAATGACGTCAGGATCTGCGCGTGCAGCTGAGCGCGCGCAAAGGTTTTGCGCCGCCGCTAAATCTTAACTGAAGTTCGCGAGAGGCGCAGATCGCACTGCGCCCGGGCGCTAGCCGCTTAGCGCCCCACTTCTCCTCCTCCTAAGGCGCTAGCGGCTGGCGCAAACAACTGAATTTCTAGGCCTCAATGTTTAATTTTGGCCAGAACTGCTTCTTCTGAGCACGTATCTTGGGCTTTAGTTTGAGGGACATAGTTGCTCGGATAAGGCGATGATCTGTCCAGCAATCATCAGTGCTGAACATGGCCCTAGTGACCAGAACATCACGACGATCCCTTGCCCGTACAATGACATAGTCAATGAGATGCCACAATTTTGAGCAGGGGTGCCTCCAGGAGGTTTTGTACTTGTTTTTTTGTCGGAAGAAAGTGTTTGTGATTATGAGGTTGTGCTCAGCACATTTAGTGAGAAGAAGTAGTCCGTTTGAGTTGGACTTTCCGATGCCCTCTGTTCCTATGATGCCTTTCCATAGTTGGTAATCCCGACCGACCCTGGCATTGAAGTCCCCAAGAAGAATGACTTTATCGTCTTTTGGGATACCAGACAAGGTTTTATCCAGGTCAGCACAGAAGATCTCCTTTACTTCATCCAGCGAATCCAGGGTGGGAGCATAAGCACTCACAACTGTTGCCATCTGATTGTTAGATAGGGTTAGACGCATTTTCATGAGGCGTTCATTAATTCCCACAGGAAATTCGGAGAGTTGGCTAACAAGTTCATTTTTGATGGCAAATCCAACTCCATGGATCCGGGGGTTTTCCGTTGGCTTCCCTTTCCAGTAGAATGTGTAACCCCCCTTCTCCTCGTTCAATTGACCTTCTTCTGCTAGCCAAGTTTCAGATAGGGCCGCTATATCAATGTTGCATCATTTCAGCTCTCTGCATACGATGGCCGTCCTTCTCTCCGGTCGATCACTTGTTGCACTGTCTACTAGTGTCCGCACATTCCATGCTCCAAAGTTCAATTTTCTCTCTTTAGGACCGCATTTTGGTGACCCCTCTGGATGCGGTATTCCAGACAGGGGCCTAGAAATTCAGTATCGCCACGTTTGGGGCGCTACAGTCGGGCGGCCGCTAAAGTTTGCGCCCGGCGCAAGTTCGCGCCACCTTCGCCGATATTCAGTGGCATCGCCCCAAGAGGTTGCTGCTGCGCTAAAACAGGCGATGCACGACTATCATTAGGCGCTAAGCCGGCGGCCCGGGGCGATACCCCCGAGGGCGGGCGCAGCGCAGGTGCGGCGAGTTGCTGATTGACGGCAGACACTCTGGTGCCGGTCAGCTCTTAAAGGGGGAGCGTGGATTTGTTTGCCTGCCACGCCCTGCACACTGCAGCCCTGAAGCTAGGCCTGGCCACTTCTGCTTCATCTGTGCAACGCCCAGGGCTATGGAGAAGGCCAGGGAGAGAGCGCAGCGCTTCAGCGAGGGCGACGTGAGGGTGCTGGTTGGCGGAGTGGAGCGCAGGCGCCATGTTCTGTTCCCTGAAGGTGGCAGGAGGCCGCTGCCCAGCGCCTATCAGAAAGCCTGGAGGGAGGTGTCAAACAGGGTGACCTCCAACAGCATGGTTGCCAGGACTCCTGTGCAATGCCGGAAAAAGTTCAACGACCTCACTCGGGTTGTCAGGGTGAGTACCCTTTCCAGTGTCCTCCTCATCCCTGCATGTGCACCTCAATTTATGGGCAAAGGTACCTGAAAGCCCTAATGCCCAGCCCTCATCCAGCAGCTATGGGACTGTCATGAAAATCACTTGCACATTCAGCACTTTACACACTGTACAAGCTATTCGACCATGGGAGGCAGTGCAGCCAAGATCAGGGCTTCACACTGTCAGGGCTAGTCCACCATGGGAGGCAGTGCAGACAAGATCAGGGCTTCACACTGTACTTAGAGGCCGTCCTTTCTCTTGCAGGCCAAGGTGGCGCACAACCGGAGGAAGCAGCGTGAGACCGGGGGAGGCCGTCCTGACCTCAAAGAGCTCTCCGACCTCGACCAGCATGTGGAGCGCATTATGGCAGGCCGGCTGATGGGCCCCGTCGCCAGTGGAGATGCCGACCCTGTTCTGGGCCCCAATGGTAAGGGCATCACCTTTTTGACCTCTCTCTTTCCAGTTGCGCCTCAGAACAGCATCCTTTGCCACTGTCCGACCAATGCAGTGCATGGCAGCACTCATGCCTCCCTCGCTGCCGCCCTGTCCTCACTCTAAAGCAACTTTTGTGCCTCCCTGCTTTCAGATGGTGAATCGCCAGGTGAGGAGGCGGGCCCTCAAGCTGCCACTGTCAGTGATTCAGAATTCCAGGAGGAAGAAGAGGAAGCCAGCCCATCAGTGCCACCCTCAGCCGAGGCAGCCCATGGCGATGAAGGGGACACGTCTTCCCTGGAGGAGAGCCGGGGGGAAGGGTCGGAGGAGAGTGAAGCTCCGGGGCCCAGCAGCCTGCAGCAACGCGGGAGGGGTGGGGAAGCTCGGCGGACTTCTCCCCAGAGGGTGAGTGCGGCCTCCAGTCCTGCGACGGTGAGCGCAGAGGAGGTGCGGCTCCTAGAGGAAATGGCCGTCCAGGCTGAGCGCAGGCACACTGAGCTCATGGCTGCAGTGGCAAGGATGCCTGACTCCATAGAGTCTCTGTCAAGGAGTGTGCAGGAATTCGGAGCAGCACAGGCTAGGAGTCTGCAGGACTTCGCGGCAGCACAGGCGGCTTCTAGCCAAGTGCTCAGTCGTGCCGTCCATTCACTGGCTGGTGTCATGCGGACACAGACCAGGGCCACACGGGCACTAACTGCTGCCACCCTCACTGGATCGGCCAGGCATCGCCAGGGCACTCGCCGCGCAGCAGCAGCCCAGCAGTCTGTGCTTCAGCAGATTGCTGCGCATGCTGCAGTGCTGGCCTGTGCGAGTGCCAATGTCTCAGGCGACCAGGGAGTACCTGTGATCTGTCAGGTTGGCACCATTCCTGCAGCCGACACTGCCACTCCTCCATTGCAGCTGCCACCAGCCGCTGGACAGACTGCTGCTGCCCAAGCAGAGTTGGAGCAGTCAGCAGCCGGCCCCTCTAGGGCCAGAGCTGGTCCAGGCCGACCCCCAAGGGCATCTGCCGTCTCGCCATCTGACCCTCAGCAGCCTTCCCCCAGCCTTGCTGCAGCCACTGGGGTCCCATTGAGGAGGAGCTGCAGGGCGGGCAGGGGCCAGTCACGGATGCGAAAGGCATCACCCTCGCAGGGCAAAAAGTAGGTCTGGCCAAATGCTTTGTGTTTGTTGAAAGGCCGAGACTGGTGTAGTTGTGTTTTTGGAAAGGCCGAGACTGGTGTATTTCTTTTTTTTGAAAGGCCGAGACTGTTCATTTTGTGTTTTTTGAGGGAGTTTCTCTCCATTAGTTTGTAATGTGGGAAGGGCAGAGGTTTCCAAGTAATAAATGTTCTTAAATCGCACTGTCCATGCTTTATTTTGCAAGTCCTGGTTGCCCTGCTCGGCTGCGGGCTTGTGGAGCGGCTACATTCATCTGGTGACATTGGCACAAGCCATTCCCTGAGAGGGGGCCTAGAACCGACGTTCAATAAGCCGCCGACGGGCGGCCCTTGCACTTTCTGCCTCCCTCCTGTGCTGGTCCTCCTCCTCCTCCTCAGGTGGTCCTCCAATCTCTGGTGGCAGTGGCTGAGTCCTGCGGATAGCCAGGTTGTGCAGCATGCAGCACACGACCACGAAATCGGAGACTCGCTCCGGCGAATATTGTAGGGCTCCTCCGGAACGATCCAGACAGCGGAACCGTTGCTTCAGGACGCCGATTGTTTGCTCAATGATGTTCCTGGTTGCTTGATGGCTGTCATTGTATCCCTCTTCAGCAGGGGTGCTGGGCGCACGGAGCGGGGTCATCAGCCAGGTGCACAAAGGATAGCCTTTGTCCCCGAGAAGCCATCCTCGTGGGTGAGGCTGGGCCTGGAACATGTCTGCCACAGAGGTCTGGCGCAGGATGAAGGCATCGTGGCTGCTGCCTGGAAAGCGGGCATTGACAGCTAGGATGAGCTGCCTGTGGTCACACACCAGCTGAACGTTGAGCGAATGGTAGCCCTTCCGGTTGCGGTAATCCTCGGCATTCTCCAGAGGTGCCCGCAAAGCCACATGCGTGCAGTCAATGGCGCCCTGCACCATGGGGAAGCCCGCTAATGCTGCAAAGCCCATTGCACGCTGTTGCTGCTTGACAAGGGCCATGGAGAAGGAGATGAACTAACGTCTCCTTCTGAAAAGGGCATTGGTCACCTGGCGGATGCAGCAATGCACGGCAAACTGGGAGATGTTGGAAATGTCCCCAGTAGCGGATTGGAAGGAGCCGGTGGCATAGAAGTTGAGAGACACCGTCACCTTCACTGCCACCGACAGAGACGTCCTGCTCCTCAGATGTGGCTGCAGATCACCGTGAAGCAGGTGGCAGATCTCAGTGACCACCGCCCTTCTGAATCGCAGCCTCCGAACACACTGCTCCTCAGACATGTTCAGATATGAGAACTGCTGGTGGTATACCCTGGGTGGGTAAGGCCTCCTTTGCCGACGCCTGTTGCCCCCTCTCCGTCTGGCCATGACTGCCACTCTCTCATGGCGTCTGTGAGCCCTTTGAATGCAATGGAGAAGGCCAACGTTTGCACCCATTGCAGCCCCCATTATATGTTTCCAATCAATGATATGGCTCTGAAGTTAAAGACAAGTGGAAAGCTGTGGCCTGAAGCCACAAGTACCTGTGCGAGTGTTGAGCCAAAGCAGAAAGCTCTCTACCTTTGTCTCTCTGCAAAGATCCGTCTCTCACAAAGAAGGAGTGTTGCAAAATGGCTGCCTTTTCTACCGCAGGAGGAGTGCCCTTTAATTTGCGCCCCCCCGTGCCCCGCATCGACTGAGAACCGTTCCCCTCTACCAGTCGCTAGGGGCACCAGGCGCACAATAGGCCGGCGCCACTGAATTTCCGGTTTGGGGCGAACAAAGGGCGTTGCATGATGAAATGACGTCAGGATCT